>NW_024104428.1:0-17715 GCF_003945595.2 Pipra filicauda
CTCTTGCTGCCAAGAAGTGCCCAGGCTGCCCCAACAAGTACACCTCATGGCCAAAGTTTCCAGACGTTTTTTCCTGGGGGAAAGAGCTGCTGATCCCTTTTTTCAGCCCTGCACTGCAATGGCCGGTCCCACCTCCTGAAAAATAGAAATCCAACTGAACATTCCTGCCAGACAAAGGTGCCACCACTGAAATCTCTTTGCTGCCCAAGAAGTGCCCAGGCTGCCCCAAAAACTGCACCACCAAGTAAAAGCTTCCAGACTTTATTTTCTGGGGGAAAGAGCTGCTGATCCCTTTTTTCAGCCCTGCACTACAATGGCCGGTCCCACCTCCTGAAAAATTTCCTCCAACTGAAGATTCCTGCCAGACAAAAGGTGCCACCACAGAAATCTCTTTGCTGCCCAAGAAGTGCCCAGACTGACCCAAAAACTGCACCTCCAAGAAAAAGCTTCCAGGCTATTTTTCCTGGTGGAAAGAGCTGCTGATCCCTGTTTTCAGCCCTGTACTGCAATGGCCGGTCCAACCTCTTGAAAAATTCAGTCCAGATAAAGATTCCTGCCAGACAAAAGGTGCCACCACAGAAACATCTTGCTGCCCAAGAAGTGCCCAGGCTGCCCCAACAACTACACCTGAAGCCAAAGCTTCCAGACTTTTTTTCCTGGTGGAAAGAGCTGCTGATCCCTTTTTTCAGCCCTGCGCTGCAATGGCCTGTCCCACCATCTGAAAAATTCACTACAAGTGAAGATTCCTGCCAGACAAAAGGTGCCACCACAGAAATCTCTTTGCTGCCCAAGAAGTTCCCAGGCTGCCCCAACAACTACACCTGAAGCCAAAGGTTGCAGACATTTTTCCTGGTGGAAAGAGCTGCTGTTCCGTTTTTCCAGCCCTGCACTGCAATGACCGGTCCCACCTCCTGAAAAATTTCCTCCAACTGAAGATTCCTGCCAGACAAAAGGTGCCACCACAGAAACCTTCTGCTGCCCAAGAAGTGCCCAGGCTGCCCCAACAACTGCACCTCAAGGCCAAAGGTTGCAGACGTTTTTTCCTGGTGGAAAGAGCTGCTGATCCCTTTTTTCAGCCCTGCACTGCAATGGCCAGTCCAAGCTCTTGAAAAATTCAGTCCACATGAAGATTCCTGCCAGACAAAAGGTGCCACCACAGAAACCTCTTGCTGCCCAAGAAGTGCCCAGGCTGCCCCAACAACTACACCTCATGGCCAAAGGTTCCATACGTTTTTTCCTGGTGGAAAGAGCTGCTGTTCCCTTTTTTCAGCCCTGCACTGCAGTGGCCGGTCCCACCTCCAGAAAAATAGAAATCCAACTGAACATTCCTGCCAGACAAAAGTTGCCACCACAGAAATCTCTTTGCTGCCCAAGAAGTGCCCAGGCTACCACAAAAACTGCACCTCCAAGCCAAAGCTTCCAGATTTTTTTTCTTGGTGGAAAGAGCTGCTGTTCCCTTTTTTCAGCCCTGCACTGCAATGGCCGGTCCAACCTCTTGAAAAATTCAGTCCAGCTGAAGATTCCTGCCAGAGAAAAGGTGCCACCACAGAAACCTCTTGCTGCCCAAGAAGTGCCCAGGCTGCCCCAACAACTGCACCTCCAAGCCAAAGGTTCCAGACTATTTTTCCTGGTGGAAAGAGCTGCTGATCACTTTTTTCAGCCCTGCGCTGAAATGACTGGTCCCACCTCCTGATAAATTAAATGCAAATGAAGATTCCTGCCAGACAAAAGGTACCACCACAGAAAACTCTTGCTGCCCAAGAAGTGCCCAGGCTGCCCCATCAACTACACCTCAAGGTCAAAGGTTCCAGACTTTTTTTCCTGGTGGAAAGAGCTGCTGATCCCTTTTTTCAGCCCTGTACTGCAATGGCCGGTCAAACCTCTTGAAAAATAGAATCCCAATGAAGATTTCTGCCAGACAAAAGGTGCCACCACAGAAACCTCTTGCTGCCTAAGAAGTGCCCAAGCTGCCCCAACAACTGCACCTCCAAGCCAAAGGTTGCAGACGTTTTTTGCTGGTGGAAAGAGCTGCTGATCCCTTTTTTCAGCCCTGCACTGCAATGGCCGGTCCCACCTCCTGAAAAATAGAATCCAACTGAAGATTCCTGCCAGACAAAAGGTGCCACCACAGAGAGGTCTTGCTGTCTAAGAAGTGCCCAGGCTGCCCCACCAACTACACCTGAAGCCAAAGGTTCCAGACTTTTTTTCCTGGTGGAAAGAGCTGCTGATCCCTTTTTTCAGCCCTGCACTGCAATGGCCGGTCCAACCTCTTGAAAAATTCAGTCCAGATGAAGATTCCTGCCAGACAAAAGGTGCCACCACAGAAACCTCTTGCTGCCCAAGAAGTGCCCAGGCTGCCCCAACAACTACACCTGAAGCCAAAGGTTCCAGACTTTTTTTCCTGGGGGAAAGAGCTGCTGATCCCTTTTTTCTGCCCTGCACTGCAATGGCCGGTCCCACCTCCTGAAAAATAGAATCCCAATGAAGATTCCTGCCAGACAAAAGGTGCCACCACAGAATCCTCTTGCTGCCAAGAAGTGCCCAGGCTGCCCCAACTAGTACACCTCATGGCCAAAGGTTCCAGACTTTTTTTCCTGGTGGAAAGAGCTGCTGATCCCTTTTTTCAGCCCTGCACTGCAATGGCCGGTCCCACCTCCTGAAAAATAGAAATCCAACTGAACATTCCTGCCAGACAAAAGTTGCCACTACGGAAATCTCTTTGCTGCCCAAGAAGTGCCCAGGCTGCCCCAACAACTGCACCTCCAAGCCAAAGCTTCCAGACTTTTTTTCCTGGTGGAAAGAGCTGCTGATCCCTTTTTTCTGCCGTGCGCTGGAATGCCCGGTCCCACCTCCTTAAAAATTTACTACAAATGAAGATTCCTGCCAGACAAAAGGTGCCACCACAGAATCCTCTTGCTGCCCAAGAAGTGCCCAGGCTGCCCCAACAACTACACCTCATGGCCAATGGTTCCAGACTTTTTTTCATGGGGAAAAGAGCTGCTGTTCCCTTTTTTCAGCCCTGCACTGCAATGGCCGGTCCCACCTCCTGAAAAATAGAAATCCAAATGAAGATTCATGCTAGACAGAAGGTGCCACCACAGAAACCTCTTGCTGCCCAAGAGATGTTCAGGCTGCCCCAACAACTACACCTGAAGCCAAAGTTTCCAGAATTTGTTTCCTGTTGGAAAGAGCTGCTGATCCCTTTTTTCAGCCCTGCACTGCAATGGCCGGTCCCACCTCCTGAAAAATTGAATGCAAATGAAGATTCCTGCCAGACAAAAGGTGCCACCACAGAAAGTCTTGCTCTCCAAGAAGTGCCCAGGCTGCCCCACAGCAACTGCACCTGAAGCCAGAGGATCCAGACTTTCTTGCTTGGAGGAAAGGGCTGCTTTTCCTTTTTTTTCAGCCCAGCTCTGCAATGGTCAAACTAGATGCAAAAGTTGAATGCAAATGAAGATTGTTGCCAGATAAAAGTTGCCACCACAGAAGCTCTTGCTGCCCAAGAAGTGCCCAGGCTGTCCCACCAACTGCCCCTCAAAGCAAAAGTATACAGGCTTTCTTTCTTGGGATAAAGGCTGTTGTTTCTTTCTTTTCAGGACCCTGCACTCATCTCCCAAAATTGAAGACAAATGACACTTGATCCCAAATATGAGGTGCCCAATCCATGCGTCCCTTGATGCTCTCCCAGTGCCACATCAGGATCCTGTGCAGGAACACGTGCTGCGTTGTCTCCTATGGCAAAAGCAGGTGTTCCCGACTCCAGGGCTCTTGCCCGATCCAGTATGGCAGGAGCAGGGGACGGAGTATCTCGGTGTAAGGGGGGTACTTTTGAATTAGATGATCAATGGAGCATAGAGGCGTGAGAACGAAATCATAGTAGGATGTGAAACCAGCTAGAGTATGGTACAATGTAACTTCATGGCACAAGCTAATTGTGAGGTCCATTGTGCTTTTTAGCAAGTCAGCTTGATATCCCCTATTATCAGAGCCGAGTTCTTCCTTGGTTTTGCTACCTATTGCAAGATAGATACATCTACCCTTGAAACGCAGTGGTAGAGGTCCTACATAGGGGTGAGAAAGATGATGATGGGAGGAAGATTATGTGGGCAGGGGTCGCTCGCCCCTTGCCCTACAAGTAGGGCACGCGCAGACTGTTGCCATTAGGTAATGATTAGGCGGTGTTTGGCTGCCATTCAGGCCTCACCTTATACTGCGCCCTGGCCCTACGTAGTGTAACGTGGAACTGATAAAAATGGGGTGTCGGGACTGCTGAGTTGAGCGATCCTCATCCTACCACCGAGACTGTGTTGCTCCGCGGGGACGCCCGCTAAGCATGGGTACCGACCAGCTGCTGCAGATCCTGACAGCCCTGGCCTGTCTGTGTGGGTAAGCACAGTTTTTTGATAGGAAGCAACTGAGAGAACAAACTTTTTAATATCCTTTTAGTGTTCCTTTAATTCCCCTTTTATGTTTATAGTAGTTTTCCTTTAGTTTCCCTCTTTACTAACCAATATCGTGTTATCCATACTATTGTGTTAAGATCCTTTTTTGGTATCCCTTTTCACTAGTTAATACTGTATTAAATGCTGTTCGTAGTATTTGTTTGAATGCCACCCGATAAGGTAGTTATTTTGTATCCTTTTTTTTAGTTTTTAATTCCTCTTGCTAAGTTTATTACTATTATTTTTATTCTCACTGTAATAAAAGATATTTTGTGTGTTTGAATATTTCTGGCACTTGTCTTTATTCCGGACATGTATCCAAACGAACTGCTACACTCGGCCTCTCAGTTACTTCTGGCAACAGACTCCATCCCTCCCAGAGCCTTTGGGAGACCTGCCGGAGTCACACACGGGAGCCCCTCTGGCCAGGTCTCCCTGCTGCCGGGGAGGGGCGGGGAAGAGCAGAGCCCGCTCCTCGCCGAGGATGCACATGGCAGCAAAAGGCTGCGGGTAGGAGTGGGAGCCCAGGCCATTGCAGTCTAAGATTCCCAGGAGCAGGTGGCCCAGCAACTCTTGTCCCCAAGACACCGGTTCTCAATCCACAGCTCCCGGGAAGCTGCGGCTTTGCCGGAGGAGAAGATCCTTTCTGTGCTGCTGGACAAGATCGTCCAATGACGAAGGCAAGTGTTTCCAACTGCAGGGCTGTCTCTTGAGCCGCCTCTAGAGTAGAATATCAGGGAATATCTCCGCATCTCTGTTCCTTCCTGCGATAGCCTCCATCCCTTCCCCAAGCTCTGGCAGTCCTGGTGGCCTGCAGACAGATTAGCCTCTGCCTATGGGACAAAATCCAGCCTATACGGCAAGGACTTCAAGTAGTTCAGTTTTGAGCCAGTAGGGCACTGCAGTACTGCTGTGTAAACACTAAAGAAGGAGAAGGGGAAGGAAGAAACTAGAAACTGTTTTTTTTTTTGGTTGCAAATAGTTTTTTTTCACGTGGGTTTAGGGTGGATATTTGGGAAAGGTTCTTCCCTGCGAGGGTGGTTGGCACTGGACCAGGCTCCCCAGGGCAGTGGTCACAGCGTCAAGTGAGGGCTACTGTATGAGATTTTTTGCCAGCATCTGTGTAAACCGTCCGGGCATGTGGGATTGGTTACTTCTGTTTCTTAGGTTTCAGTATCCATTGCCAGGAGACAATCCATGCCGTAGGAACATTGTTCAATTTACTGGTAATTATAGGACATGATAGCCCTAATAATGCTCCCTGAAGATTTTCATCAGTACATAGATACCAATCAAGAACATTTTTCTGCATTGGCAATCGTATGCGTATAGGTTCCTGAGCATCAATCTGTAATACGCGCTCTCTACTCTTTTTTTATTAAGGCTGCCAACATTTCAATGTTTTGTAAGAGTGTTTTAGACTGTTGTATGCTAGTCGATAGCCATTCTATGACACCTATATCCTCCCCCGTTTCTGTTTGTGACTGTGTAATGGCCCCTAAGATATATCGTTTATCAACCCAAAAAGTAAGTTCCAAAGGCAGGTCCCACTGTTGCCTTCGGACACGGCCTTGAGTGACACAGTCTACAATTTGTTGGAGGATATGTTGTTGGTGCTTTGTTACAGTAATCTTTGCTGCTGGGTCTGTTCCTTTTAATAGGGGTCGCAGCTCAGCCAAAAGATCAGCAGGGATTCCCACCACTGGATGCAACCATTGTAAATCCCCAAGGAGTTTTTGTGCGTCTTTTACAGTGCGTAATTTTGTCTGAAATATCAATTTCTGTGGGATAACAGCATGTCGAGAGATAGTCCATCCCAAATATCTCCAAGGTTCTGTTGTCTGGATTTTTTCATCTGCTGTCATTAATTTAAATTAATGTATTAATACACTTTTAGACCACAGAAATGATCATAACTTATCCAACTTTATTGTTGCAGGCTTTGTGCTTATAAAGGTTACTAATTAGCCTCATACATATTACAAAAGCTAAGCTCATCATTGGCTTCTAATTACCTAAGTTATATTTGCGCAAATGCTGTTTCTTTCACCTTCTAATGGTTACTTGTTTACTATTTGCTCTGCTTCCCATCTGCTTTATTTTATTCTTCTGTCACGTATACAGTTTCTCAGACACAGTGACCTTCTAATAGTTTTCTCTTACTGTGGGACCAGAGCTATAGCATCTCTCTCATGTCCTCTTTCTATCAACCATGTTTCTGTAATACTTTCCACACTTCTGAGCCATGGTGAGCTCAGCAATTGCAGCTGAAATTGCATCTCTGAATCAGTGTCCTAGTTAGGACAACTGAGACCAGTTCATCATGGCATGGGTGTAACCCAAAACTGTGTATTCTATAGCCTTCCATGCCATTTCCCAGAAACTGTTGTGAATAGACTATTCGCACCCTCTGCCCATAGAGCCTGACTCCTCAGGCTATAAACTAGGTGTTAAGAGGCCTGTGAGATAGGAGGATGCTCCTGTCCTCACCCCCTTTGTGGAACTCCCCCCCCTGAAGGAAGCACTGAGCATTTCTGCCTGAACTGGAGGATATATAATCTTGGAGTCTTAGAACATTTTTCAACCACTCTGTGGGATCCAGAGAAAGACTGCAACAGCTCTCCCCCCAGCATCTCCCTGCAATCACCACTTTTGACCAGACTGCAACAGCTCTCCCACCAGCAGGTTCTTCCCCTCTCCCTTTGCTTTGGACTCAAGCGGGGCCCAAGGAACACCACGTTGTTCATGCCCCAGGGTACTGGGTTATACATTTGGGTTTTGTGGGTTAAGACCAATTGTTTGTTTGATTGATTGTACTTACTGTATTATTTTAGTAAATTGTTATTCTGACTTATAATCTCTCCTTTGAGTTGAGTTCATTTCCCCTGCTGGTTAACTCTTAAACCAGCACAATCAGAAGCACCCACTGCATTTTTCTGACTTCTGGAGGCTGAGCAGAAGGTGGGTGGTACTATAAAGGCCACCTCTGTAACAGCCTGCAATGGGCATACTCTCACTTTGTTATTTGTTCCATTAAGAGTTCTTTAGATAATGATTTCTGCAACCATTTATCCACTGTCTATTTGATATGTACTTTAAAAATACTGTTAAAAATCCACTGTCATAGACAATAATTACTAAGCTCACAGAGTTACTGTGGTTTTGTTTTTTTTTAAGTAGAATGAGTAGTAGTAGTAGATCTTTCTGAAAATTAATCCATTGAAGAATATTACTGACCCCAAATACCAAAGATCACAGGAATTGCATTTCCTAATACTAGGTTCACTTTTTAAATATCTACCTCACTACTTGGCTCCAGCCACATCTGGTTTATAGAATACTGAAGAAAAAGAAGGTTCAGGAATATTCTGCAATTATAAATGTGCTTCAACAGGAAATATCTCTTCAAGATGACAATTTGCACATGAAAAGCATTTAAAAATGCATTAGTAGCCATAGAAGGGCTTCCTTTCTCATGATTATGGAGAAAAATGATAACCATAAACTTGAAAACATCAAAAATTTGTGATATCCTGCGGAACTACAATGGTATTTTCCTCTTCCTTCTTTATGGAAACACAAATATTACATTAGCACAACAAAGTTTAGAGTAATCCATGAGAAAACAACAAGACAAAAAGTGTAAGACCCCAATTCAGGAATGCCAGACATCATCCCTATTTAGCACCTCACCAAAGAGAAGGTTTTCCCTGAACTATCATTTGATGTTGTTGTCGTATGCAAAACACTTTTGCAAGTGAAGGAGACAGGAGGAAGATAAGTTACCATACCAGCTGATTAAACAATTTTATAAAGTCAGACTCAATCGTATTAACATCTACATCAGCTTGTTTGAGCCTGGTTCAAGTGTGTCTGCTTGAGGTGCAAGCTGTGTTTGGATTACTGAACTTTTTGAACCCTGAGAGTAGAGCCAAACAATTTTTTTTCTACTTCTTCCAGACCTTTGATGCAATTAAATTTTCAGAGCTTTCAGGTGTGTAAGACTTTAGGAGGTGTAAGTGGGACAGGTGTGTGTTCAACTTGTTGGAAAATTGGGTTCCTGTAGGTTAGGTTCAAATCAGAAATGTGGATGACACTGTAGAGTCAGGATTCTCCCCTTAGGACTTTCACTTTTCTGCATGGAGAAAACTGGTCAAGTTAATTGCAGACCCTTCAGTTTTCCTACAACATGGTCAGAGCAGATATAAACTGTAGCAGTGACATTTTAGCCACTGCCTGTCTTAGACATTCTTAGCTGAAAGTAAGTGTTTATTTGAGAGAGGCGAGAGAGAGAGGTAGTTTGGGTAACTCACAGCACAAACATTTTCGTCCTTCCTGTCACTCTTCTGCAATGTGTTCCTTAGAACAAATCACACATCCAAGAAGGGAAAAAAGGAACAACAACAGTTGATATTGTCAGCAGTGGAAAGTACAACTTAAGGTCACAGCAAGGAATATCAAGGTTTCTACCAAGTCTTACACTTACAAATATGCTGAAATGCAGTTTTGGGTGCTGACACTTCCATCAATCTTGGCTCAGTTCCTAAAAGGTAAAGTCATAAGTGACTCCATTAACATCCATTTAGCTTCTATCCTATGAACAAAATGGAATAAGTCACACTGGCAAGGAAATGTCACTGTATCACTATTATGTAACATTTACTGGCTATAATACAAAACTGTAAGCAGTCAGATGTTTTAGAAATTGGTTTCCCTTCTGTTACATTTTATGTAATAAACAAAAAATATATCAGAGGTACCATCTCACACATTTGTAACTGCTCCTCTATGGAGGATTCAGTCTTCCATTTTATTTGTATATCATCAGCGAGCTGACAGTCTCCCTTGAAGGTTTTCTACCCTGTCTCACAGAGTGAAGAATACATTCCTTAGTGATGTTTAAGTAATTCAGTAGAGTAGTGAAATACTTACATAATACACACATATAAATACCCAGACATGTATACATATATATGTATTCATGTAAATATCTCTGGGAAAACAAGAAATATTCATAATCAATTGTCTTTGGTACCTTTTGAGGAAAGGGCGAAAGAAAGCCCCCAAATAAATGGTGCTACATTTCTCAGAAAGTGTATTCCCTGGTTCTGGGCGTGCTGTTGGCACTCAATTTTTTTTAACAGCCTGTATATTTGTAATTGGAATTGCTAAAAAATGTCTTTGTCTTTCTCAGTGCTCCAAACCAACAAGCTGGGACAGTCACCAGGGCATTGGAGAAAATCTTGGATTTGTCCAGGAAGATTCCAGGGGGAAGGAAAAGACAGACAGAGATTTTATCACCTGCATTTTAGGTAACATAGTAAGTTTTCACTGTTACTTGGGATTTACAGTCCTTAGGATGTGCCCATCTTTTCCTGTGCACTTCCAAAGAAAAGATAATAGACAGATTTTACTATGGGTACAGTTGAGAGAGAACAGCTTTTAAAGTCTGAGTCACACCACACATGATGTAGAAGTCATTCCCAGCTGAGTGACTTTCCTCTGATAGGAGCATAAACATTCATATACTGTGCACATGACTATGCCTTTTTAATTTAATACAGATATTGTGCAGTGTATTCAACATTTTTAATTTTTTGTTTTTAGGCTTTTCTTAGAGAATCATTCTTCCAGTCATTCAGATTGGAAAATTCTTTGATTCAGAATCAAAGAGTCATTCAGGTTGTAAGAGACCTCTAAGATCATTGAGTCCAAACCTTGACCAATAAGTGGAAAACACAATTGGTGTCTAATTATCTAACTATTATTCTTAAATAGTATTTATGCTACATAAAAATAAAACATTTATAAATACACAAATAATTCCTTTTTCTTGCAAAACACATGCATCTAAAAAAAAAGGAAAATTTCCTGTTCAGACATCTTAATGCTGAATAGTTATGAATGTTATTATCCTAAAATAGCAAAATAATTGATGTGTTAGAAAATCTACTACTAGAAAAGGCTACTATTAAAGGTAAAAGTCAGAATTCCATGTACATTCTATGCAACAGATGGCTGAAACCCAGGCTAATTAATATAATTAGAAACTGAGAGGATCTCACAATCCTGCTAAATTTTCTCTTTGCTTTTTGTTGGATATATACCAATTCTGACACTTTGGGAAACTGGTGAGCACCTCCTACAACTAAGATCCTCAAAAGTGTTATTTTCTCTACTACCTCGTTAGGGACTGAGTGCTCTAAAGGACTTCTGAGGCAGAAAAGCCATTGATCCTAAACAAATAATAAAGTCCTGCAACAATCCCTGTCAGGGGGTTAAGCAAGGGAGATATTTCTATGTTTCTGTGCGAGGGAGATGTGTGTGGACCAAGGTATTTAAGGGATGAGAAGAGCTGGTTTCTGTCCAGGTTTCTGAGTGGTCTTGGTAATACCACTGCTGCTGTTTTAAGACATGGCTCCATTTTTGTGGACAGCAGGGAATGCTGCTGTGGTTGGAGATATATGTGAAAACATGAGTAAACACAATGATGTGCTCTAATAAGCTGTTTTTTTGAGACCCTGCCTCCACAGAATGCAACGTTTGTGCATGTGTGTGTGTGTAGAACTAGTTGGAAATATTCAGTTATTTCTTCACATTTAGACAAAAGAAAATGAGTTTTGTCTATCTGGAACTGGTAGATAAATACAAATGAAACAACCAAACCCAGTCTGTAAGATTGGCCACAGTATAATCTATCTGAATGTAAAAGGTGAATTAAGGTTTATATTGATTAGAATGGGAGAAAAGCACTAAAAGAATAAAAAAGGAATGGATAATCTTATTTGACTCCCATATTACAGGTCATATATTTTATTCTGTATGTATTTTTTTACTCTTAAGATGAGGAATGTAGAAAGATTGTAGGAAGTACATAACAAACTGCAAATTAAAATGAAAATACATCTTTATATAGATGAAAGATATCTGTAACAACAAAGTGATAGCATCCAAGCCTCATTTATTTTGGGAAAGCACATGTTTGCATCATAAATATAATCTAAACAGTTTATTAGAATATATATCTCCTTTCTGCAGCTTGCTTTATCAAACTGTTTTAATTACTGTTTTCTGGAGCAATTTAGTGTTAGATATGTTTTAACTTGTTATTGCTAGAAAAATAGAAAGGAGAAATAATTGATTGTGAGAATATTCAGGAAGTAAATTCTATTCTTATTGCAATAATGCAAAAAGCTCAGGTTAAAAGTAAAAAAGATGAAACGTACACAATTTTTAAGCTGATAAACGATTTATGTGATTCTATAATTGTTTTTCTATTATACAGTGTTTTGACAAATTATTATGTTTTCAGGCCAATATAGGGCAGTTAATGGAAACTTAATTATCAGAAAGGTGCAAGTACTCAATGTATCACTTTAAAGGACAGTATTTCTTCAAACAATTTGTAATGGAGGCTCAATTACTAATTTTCATATGTTCTTACTAATAAACATAGAGATGTATGAACATAATGTTAGCTCTGCTACTGGCATTCATGCTAGTGCCTACCATTCTTCAAGCATATTTTAAAAAATACCTCTTTGTGTTTTGGAGCTTGTCAAAACTGTGGTGCTTGTTTCCCCCACCCCAGGACACAAGCTTTTATTTTATTTTGGTTCGAGTGTTGATATATCCTTTTCACCACAGGTTTAATGAAGACAACTAACAAAAAAAATAATCCCAGCCTTGACATTTTGCAGTTCAAGATAAAATGATCTAATGGCTTCTTGTCATGGAAAAAGTCCACTTTTGCTCCGGTATTTCTGCCATTTCCATTTCACCAGAGTTGTTCCTAAATGATACGATGCAGAGAATCCCTGCAAAGTGCACTTCTCATTTCTTTCACGTAAAATTGATTTTTGGCTTGTTTAACTCCCTGGTTCCATTCATCCGGGAGTCAGAGAAGCACTAGGGGTGGTTCAAAGTGTGTTGAGAGCTGTAATGTGAACCCATATTCTAAATGACACTTATAAGTTAAAAAAAATAAAAAAATAAAAAATCAGTTTTAAACTGGGCCACGTAAAGCAGAAGGTATTACCAGTACTGCTTCATGAAAGCACTGGTCTGTGAAAAACAAATTACTGCTCTTCCACCGTTTAAAGAAATCCTTTACCCTCCATCTCTTAAGTGCAGTTGGTGCACCTCTCTTGCCTCTCCATGGAGAGCTAGAGCTTTCTCTGGTGGCTCCTTTTATCTGGGATGAATCTTCATCCATATGGAATTCTGGGAGTCGGACTGGCAGTTTCATTGCAGGGCTCCTTCAAGCCAACGACAAAACTTCCAGCCGGGAAGAAAAGCTCTTACCCTCCGTCTCTCATGTGACATCCGGTAATTGGTCAAACGTTGGACTTGATGATCTTGGAGGTCTTTTCCAGCCTAAATGACTCTAATTTATTTTTTTTAGTTAACCTAGACAAAATATACAATGAAGGAGAAACAAGATTTGTATCTTATAAATGTAATTTCTTTTAAAATAAAAACATAGCCCTTGCTCACACACAGGTACAAGATATCACAGAAAGACTAGCAGTTGTTATAAAAAGGGATATCTGCATGCAAATATAGTGCAGGTTTTTTGTATAGAGAAAAATAAATCAAATTAAATTCCTTTAAAAGATAGATTGCTACTGCAATTCATCTGGGGAAGCAGGGTGAATGAGGAGCGGGGGACGAGAGCTAAAAATCCAAAGCAGCTCTAAATCCTTCCTTGCAGCCTGCACTCCACTCCTCCCCTTCTCATAGGTGTGTGGTATTGATTTCCCCACCTTCACAGACCATTATGGATGAGGCACTGCTGCACTCTGACCCGCTCACATTGCTAGGAACGCGCAGTGGCTTGTGAACAGTTATTTGAAATTTTGCTACCAGATGGCTGCAGCTTTGCAAACCACCTGCCACAAGACAGAGCCACCCTGGCTCTGGCTGGAGCAGGAACAGTGACTGCTGCAGCTCCAGCTTCCCCTCCTGACTGCACCAAGAGTGCGTGAGGCTCCAGATAAAGATGGGAGAGTGGAGCACATGGAGCAACATCTCCTAGGGATGTATCATGGAATGTCTGAATCTCTGCAACCAACATCTCACTGGCCTTGGGCAGGAGGAATCAGTGAGTGGGTACAGATGAAGTTACAACACGCCAATCCTTAAAATAACAGATATAGCAAAACAACATATATCTCTAAAAGCTGATTTATTATTAAGAAAGTCCTCTCAGGTACAAAAATCAGTATAAAATCACTTATCTCGCTACGCTTTATTCTCCACACTTAGAATATCTTTACTGACCATATCTAACATAGATTTAATTTATCTTATCTGTAGATTAGACACAATAGATGAAATTACTTAACATTCAGAATACATATAATTTATATTCCACTATAATAATCTGTCAGTAATTAGTACTCTTTACCACTTCTTCCATAGATCCCATGTTAGAAACTTTGGGATTGAGTTTATCAACAGAATAGCAATGTCTTGCTGTATCCAGGGACTTGTTTAAACTTTATCTGATAAATGTGGAAAAAAATGAATTTACATTTGTGAACTTGGGTAAAGTAAAATTCATAAATGGGAGATTAAAATGTGCTACAGAACCCTGTGAATGTTCTGTGGACAAGATGAAAAATCCAGAGCTCACAATTACGTGCTTAATGATCAGCAAAGTTAAGCATCCTGTAAGACACCTGATGAATCATGCCCTTTGGATATAAGAGCTTGGCATTTTTTCCCTTCAGCTTCAAAAATTGGAAGTCTCTGTATTTCAGTTTCTGAAATGTGGTCTTCCCAGAAATACATTTTCCCAAAAAGAGAATTAAGGCAGGCAAGCATTTCAGGTATTCTTCTTCAATAACCTCTGATGAAAAACTACCATTTTCTGTCATCAATTCACTGTAAAGCAACTCCAGACTTATTGTGGCCAGTAAGCCTCAAGGATGAATTCATATCAAATTCTGAAAAAATGAAATGGACATGAAAAAGGAAAAATACCCATCGAAAACAACATGAGAAGGCCTTCAGCACCATACAAGGGTTATGTGACAGATTGTGATTTACAGTGAGTGTGCTGGTAAAAGGTCTCTGCATGTAGATTATATGAAGTACAATAGGCCATGCAAAACGAGCAGGAAGTAGTATAGGGATTTTTTACATGAGAATTGGAGAGACCTAAAAAAGAAAAATCTGGCATATTTAGATTTGCTTAAATTTCCGTTTCCTTGAAGAGCTGGATTCTGTCTCTCTGGCTGGTTACCTACATGTTGCTACAATGCATAACATTTTAATTATGTGGTCCCTTTACCAGCACTACAAGTCTGGCTTCATTCAAAAAGGTTTTTACCTTTGAATTGTTGGTGTTCAGCATCATCACATCCACTAGATGTCACTCAATAGTCATAATTTCCAGCATTGACATAAACACACACAAAAAAGAGGACAACAAATTTTTTCTTCAGACTAGGAATAATGTTCTTTTAAAAAATTTTGTAGTCACTGTTTAAAAATGTGTTGTGTGAAAGATTTTCATCGTCACTTCAAAAATGATAACTTTAAGCTCATCCCATCAGAAGCCCTGGTTGCCATCTGAAAGTTATGTATTCCTTTAATAAATGTACTTCTTCTTGGAGTGTGATGGCCTTGATGCTAATGGATAATTGTGCCTCTGGACCATGAACACATTGATCAACATTTTGATCTGCATAATGCTTAAAGACACTGATCTTCAGTGCTGTTGTTTTCTAGCTTATATATTCATGTCCCGTGGAGTTTTACCCTTAAGAGTTGTTTTGAATCACATCCCCCAAAAACATCCATTTGCCAGGATGGACAGAGCCTGTCTTAAGCTGCCTGCAACGATGTGTTTCTACCTGGACATTCTCTAGCTCCCAGTTCCAGGCATTTGTTCTCATATGCCTTTCAGGACTGAAATCACATCACAGTGCACTTGACAATTCTTGAGAAACTAAACAAAGAAATTGTTCTCTAGCCTTCAAAGATTTTATTGTCTTTTTCCATACTCCCTCTGGCTTCCAAACAGCCTTTTCAAAATATAGATACTAAAACTGTTCCCAGTATTGTAACAACAAAAACACTACATATGGGGAGAAAACAGCTTCACACCCTTCACCTGCTTATTACTGTTTTATATCATTTTCTTTCAGAAAGAGGCTTATAACTTTGTTATGATGTATTTGGTTCTTATTTCAGGGCTACCTCACTGTCCTACCTTTTACTAGATTTGTATTTTCCCTGATGTTGCTGGTGTCCCTCATGAATTCCTGTTCAGTATATATTGACAGTTCATTTATTCCCCCAGAGCCCAAAGGAATACTCTCTATCTGAGGAAGCCATAAAACTTTATCATCTCTTGCCCTAATCACCAGCAACAGTGACATTTTCAAACATGTACTGCAAAGACATGCAACAAATTCTGCTCAAGCTGGATATTCAACCCCAATGCTCAGAGCAAGGAATGCTGAAAGTGTTTATTTACTGTTCTATGCAAATTTCTCCCGACGTGCAAATTAAACTCGCTATGTAATTTGCATAAAGAGCCTTTGTGAAAGGCCACAGCCAGGTGGGCTCCCCTGTACCAGGATGCTTCAAACATACAATAAATGATACTTTTGGACCAACTCACATTAAATTCTTGCATTGATGTAGGGTTCCAAGAGCTTCCTTAATCATATGGCAAACAATCATAGAATAATAATTTTCGTAACTGATCATTGCAAGGGCAGGACAAAAAAAAAAAAGAAAATATATGGATTGTACAGAACTAGATACTTTTTTTCCAGGCTCTGTTATTCCCTTTCTCTTTTGTCACCAGAGTTTTAACACATAAAGCATGCTGTTTGGCAAATCTATCAGAGGGTGCTAACAAGGGAAATAACTAACGTGCCTTTTGATGGCAAAGAAAAACAGATGCTGAAGTGAGCTGGAATTATTGTTTCTAGTGCTGTTTCTGGTGATCCTTGATCTTCTTTCCTCAAGACAAAGCAAGTTTGAAAGGGGCAGAAAATAAAATAACTGTGGAGATTAAAAAAACGCAGTTCAGTTTCCGAGGCTGTCTCTCACTTGCTATCAAAGAGTGGTAAGTTCCCAGCACTAGGTCTTACCTGTTGTGAGTAGGTCTGACACACCTCCACAAATCAGGATATTTTGCTTGAGAAAAGCAAACCAGTCCTGGCTACCAAAGCTGAACTCTTGAACAAGAGCAAAAAGAGGAGGAAGAGAAGGGAAGAAACACACAACACACTGGGAAACTGGGAAAAAAAAAAGAGGGGGCAGGTGGGGACAGAAAAAGTGAGATCAGGACTTCAGGTCTCATAGTCTGGCACTGACTAGAATTTTGTTAAAGCCAATGGAGATGGTGGTGACATGGGGGTCCCTTTCAGCTACCCAGTGCAATCAGGACATGGTTCAAGAGAAGGTACAGTTGTGCTGTACTTTTGATATGAGAGCTCAGTGTCCTCTGGCACTCTCCAGCAGCACTGTTGCTCTCTGGACATGAAGATGGAACAATGGATTGAATAGCTTAAGCTTTCATTACTCTGGTTACTGTTTAAGTGAATTCTCTGCTCACCAGCGTTACTCCATCAACTTTATCCACTACACCAGCTATTTACCCACCTTAACATTACCACATTTGGTCTGCTTATTTGAACTGGACTAATTCACATTCGCATTTGTCGACTTTGAGCTCTGAAAAAAACTGAAGCATTTTTTTTGCTTTAGAAGGCTTAAAGAAGCAGTACCCAAGGAAATAGGTTTTGAGGCCTCAGGGTATGACAACTGGAGTTGCATATCATTTTAATCCAAACCACGGGACTGCATTTGCTGTAAGGCAAAGTTATTTACTCCTGTGAAATTTGGAACAAAACAGGTGGGAGCTGCAATGTTTCACAGTTTTGTTTGTAGTGAGGCATATTTCAAGTTACCTGGAGACTCCAAGCAAAACAGAAGTTGTACAAACAAGCACAGAAATGGTTTCTCCTCCGCAGAGTTATTATGGTACAGAAGTAGACACACAGTCAAGAAGCACAAGGACAAACCATTCCAAATTGTCCCAAGTCATTGAGCCATTCAATAGATTTCTGACTTCCACTTCAATGCTCTATCTGTCCCACACTGATAGGAAATGAGTATCGAGGGCAATCTTACTGCTCTTTGAAATAATGGAGATTTGCTTTTCTGGTAGTTAACTCAATGCAGAATCTATTTTCTGAACAGCAGTAGATGTGTCAGCTGGCTTACCTGGCTGATGTATTTGATCAGA